>NC_074695.1:22289949-22294949 GCF_029448725.1 Salvelinus fontinalis
AGAGTCAGTGGTTTGGCCCCTGGCCCTACTAGCTGTAACGTGTAGCCAGGAGTGGGAGCAGAAAGGGGACGGGGGGGACGGGGGGTGTTCCAGGGACCTTCAGGGTACAACTTACAGAAGCATCCCTCAGTAGCACAGAGGGACATTAGTTCTGATGTAGGATGCCCCCCCCTGCCCCTTGTGCCCCGGACCCTCCGCCTGGCCCCCCCTGCCACTTGTGATCCGGACCCTACGCCTGGCCCCCCCCTGCCCCTTTGTTCCCCGGACCCTGCGCCTGCCCACCCCCCCCCCCCCCCCCCCCCTGCCCCTCGGCCCTGTAGCTTGCTGCATTTGTGTAGGGAAGATTAAGCTTCTCTGACGAGGCTGTGTTTACAAATATGCAGGCAGAGAAACAGGCCAAGCGGCGCTGAATAGGAATAGAATACAAATTGCTTTTTTATCTCTCCCAGGGCCAGGGAGTGAGAAAATGTGTTTGCGATTGTTGCTCCTCCGCCTGTGAAGGATAAAGCCTCAGCACTGGGTTTGGGCTCGCTGTTAGCATTCATCCTAGCCTCTCTTCTTCTCCTTCTCTTCTCTCTTCCTCCATCTCTTCTTCTTCTTTTCCTCCTCCAGCTCACTACACTCTCTCCCTCCCTAGCTCTCCATGCTAGTGATTTTCTTGCCGTTTCCTTGGTAATCAACTCTCCTGCTCTCCTTCCTCACTCTGTATCCCCAACGTACACCCTTTCTGCTTCTATATGTATTCTTTATCCTTCATCTCCCTCGCTTCCTCAATCATTTTCTTCACCCTCCTCCCTTCCTGATTCTATAAGCTGAGCCTCCCTTCCTCTTCCTCTACTGTACCTGTCCCTGTTTCCTCCTCTCTTTTCACTCTCCCTTTCTTCATGTATCTTCTTCCTTCCCTTCTTCTCTTTCTCCCTCCTCTCTCTTTCCTCTTCTCTCTTTTTCTCCCTCTCTCCTTCCTCTCTCTCTCTCTCTTCATCTTTCTATTCTCTTTCTCTCCCTTTCTCTCCACTTCTCCCTCCTCCTCCCTCCCTCTCACCCTCCTCTCCCTGTAGGACTTGCTATGATTACAGTCTCTCCCAGCCCCTCCCTGCTCACACAGGGTCTATTTGAACTATAGAGTAGCTACAGTATAGATCATGGTGGGTTTGTGGGAGGGGGGGGTGTACTAATCTCTCCTAACAGAACTGTGCAGCATTACAGGTTTGTGTTTTTTCTTACAATTAGGCAACAACATGGCCGCCCTGCCTGGCAGCGCCACCGCAATGGAACAGAGGCGGGAGGCTGTGCTGTCCTGGGCCTGTGATTGGGTGTGTGTGGCTGCTGGCTCTACTCTCGTTCATTCAGAAGAGATTCTCTCTCCGCTGTTCTTTTCCACACAGTTTTCCACACAGTTTATCCTTACCTCAGCTCTCAGAGGGAAGGTTCATGGCCGGTCACACAGACTCAAACAATGTAATTTATGTTTATTAAGCAGTGAGCAGACTCCTGAACTGACTTAATGTATGCCTTATACTGTATCTACGGAGGGCGAGGCTTCATGCCTTATGTTGGGACTGGGAGCTCAGCTAATTTAGGCAATGTCATGGAAAGCACTTCAAATACCAGACGTACATTTCCGGGGGGACCTGAGCTCTTTGCATATCAAATCTGAAGTCAGATCACTCTGTGACAATTTCATTCTCTTCCAGTCAAATGAATGAGTTCCTCTGCGTGCGTACTAGATACACTGTGGGATCAGAGGTGGATCCATATACAGGAAGTAGGGTATAGGTATTGCGTTGGCACTTGCATTTGGGGCTGACTAAGCACTACAACCAGTTAGGGACCAGTAAGTCCTCTACTTTGACTCAGCTGTTTCCACCTGCCAGCGAATGACAGCTCAGAGTTGACCCTAACCCACTGCATTTTAACCACAGAGGTGCCATCCCAAATGGCACTCTATTCCCTATTTAGTGCACTACTGTTAAAAGTAGTGCACTATATAGGGAATAGGATGCCATTTTGGATACAGACAGGATGCCACACTGATTGCCTTAATCCATTACCCCCTTTTAATGGAATGAAGCTTCATGTCATGGATGATCGCCTTGGGCTCTGGTGTGATAATGCAAACAAATACTCATTACCCCTTTAGGCTCTGGGCGTTTTAGCATTCTGGACAGGCAACCTAGTGGTCAACCCAGGGGAGGGCAATGTTCATGTACCATAATACATAACATCTACATACCCTCTCAGTGTGCACTTATACCTACACATGGTACTGTATGTCACTCTGGACACACACACACAGCCACTGGTCCATTTCCCATGGCACTTACCACTAAGCCAGCAAGGAGATCAGGAAGTGAAATAGAGTCTGTTAGAAAAGGGAAGAGGAGGAGGACAATGAGAAGGAGTAGGAAGATGGAGATAGAATGCTGGTTTATTAGCCTCCCTACACACAGTCAGCCAGAGAGAGGGAGAGAGACATATTTACAGAGAGAGAGAGAGAGAGTTACAAAGAGTGAGAAAGATACAGACATAGTTTCATATAGAGAGAGAGACAGAGAGTGAGAGCTACAGAGAGAGAGAGAGAGCTACAGAGAGAGAGAGAGTAAAAAAGAGAGAGAGAGAGCTACAGAGAGAGAGACAGAGAGCTAGAGAGAGAAAGAAAGAAAGGGAGAGAGAGAGCTACAGAGAGAGAGACAGAGAGCTAGAGAGAGAAAGAAAGAAAGAGAGAGAGAGAGAGCTACAGAGAGAGAGAGAGAGCTACAGAGAGATACAGAGAGCTAGAGAGAGAAAGAAAGAAAGAGAGAGAGAGAGAGAGAGAGCTACAGTGAGAGATAGCTACAGAGAGAGATACAGAGTTACACAGAGAGAGAGAGAGAGAGAGAGAGAGAGAGAGAGAGAGAGAGAGTAACAGAGAGAGAGATAGCCACAGAGAGAGAGATAGCTACAGAGAGAGATACAGAGTTACACAGAGAGAGAGAGAGAGTAACAGAGAGAGAGATAGCTACAGAGAGAGAGATAGCTACAGAGAGAGATACAGAGTTACACAGAGAGAGAGAGAGTAACAGAGAGAGAGAGAGACACAGAGCTTTGCATTGCTGTGTAGGGAAATACAACATGACATAAGGAGGAGTTGGAACAAAGGGTTTATGTCAGCTACCAAGTCTTGATTTCTTCCAACATCTCAACATCAGAGTAAAGCAGGGGGTTGATGTTTAGGGTCCTCTCAGAGAGCCTCTATCAAAACCTACATACAACAGTGACAACAGTCTAGTCAATATACAGTGCATTCGGAAATTATTCAGACCCCTTGACTTTTTCCACATTTTGTTATGTTACAGCCTTATTCTAAAGTGGATTAAATACTTGTTTCCCCTCATCAATCTGCACACAATAACCCATAATGACAAAGCAAAAACTGTTTTTTTAATTTAAAAAAATATATCTAAAAAAAATATATCACATTTACATAAGTATTCAGACCCTTTACTCAGTACTTTGTTGAAGCACCTTGGGCAGCGATTACAGCCTTGATTCTTCTTTATATGATGCTACAAGCTTGGCACAATGTATATGGGGAGTTTCTCTCATTATTCTCTACAGATCCTGCACAGCTATTTCAGGTCTCTCCAGAGATTTTCGATAGGGTTCAAGTCCGGGCTCTGGCTGGGCCACTCAAGGACATTCAGAGACTTGTCCCGAAGCCAATCCTGCATTGTCTTGGCTGTGTGCTTAGGGTCGTTTTCCTGTTGGAAGGTCAACCTTCGCCCCAGTGTGAGGTCCTGAGTGGTTTCATCAAGGATCTCTCTGTTCTTTGCTACGTTCATCTTTCCCTCGGTCCTGACTAGTCTCTCAGTACCTGCCGCTGAAAAACATCCCCACAGCATGATGCTGCCACCACCTTGCTTCACCGTAGGGATGGTGCCAGATTTCCTCCATACGCTTGGCTTTCAGGCCAAGGAGTTCAATCTTGTTTCTCATGGTCTGAGAGTCTTTAGGTGCCTTTTGGCAAACTCCAAGTGGGCTGTCATGTGTCTTTTACTGAGTGGCTTCCATCTGGCCCCTCTACCATGGAGTGTTGCAGAGATGGTTGTCTTTCTGGAATGTTCTCCCCTCTCCACAGAAGAACTTGAGCTCTGTCAGAGTGACCATCGGGTTCTTGGTCACCTCCCTGACAGATGCTCTTCTCCCCCGATTGCTCAGTTTGTCCGGGCGGCCAGCTCTAGGAAGAGTCTTGGTGGATCCAAACTTCTTCCATTTAAGAATGATGGAGGCCACTGTGTTCTTGGGGACCTTCAATGCTGCAGACATTTTTTAATACCCTTCCCCAGTTCTGTGCCTCGACACAATCCTGTCTCTAAGCTCTATGGACAATTCCTTCGACCTCGTGGCTTGGTTTTGGCTCTGACATGTACTGTCAGCTGTGGGACCTTATATAGAAGCTGAGTCTTTGCCTAATTATTATTAAACCCAGGGTCTTACAAACCTCTGGGATTGGTCAAAGCTTAAATAATTGTTTAGTTATCATCATTGGGATTGAAAATTCTCGTGACAGAAATATAGGAATAGAGGTTGAAAAAATTCAAAACAAATAAATTGTTGATGTGCATTCGTACCATTAACTGGGATATTCCAATTCAATTCCAAATATAAAATGTTTTAACAATTAAATTCCAATTCAAAAAGTCCAAACATACCAATTCAATTCCAGAACTTGAAGATTTTTTAAATTAGAATTTAATTCAATGTAAATTATTCACTTCATGAGTGAATTTAAGAACTGAATTGTAATTTCTAATTAAATTGGAATTGACCCCAACCCTGATACAGTATGTACTGTATGTATAAAGAGGTGTAATTGGTTGTGTGATGGCAGTTTCTGTAGCTCAGAGAGGGAGGTTAGGGTCTAGCTAGCATCCATACCGTCACTCTACACCACCTCTACCAATGTCTCCCCTATTTATAGCTGGTGATGTCAGGGGACAGATCAATGAAAGGCATACACA